>NC_092227.1:55068618-55103618 GCF_036320965.1 Panulirus ornatus | reverse complement strand
TTCTATTAAAGCCCACTTGATAAACAATATTAATGTTAATGTTGACGCTTCCTGTCAGAATTATTCTACTATATGCAAGTATTCTAAGTCAAGTATACAGAACATTGCTTACCTGAAATGTCATGCAGATGAAATTCTTTGACCGTATATCGATGCATATTACATGTATGTGTGTGTGTGTGTGTGTGTGTGTGTGTGTGTGTGTGTGTGCGTGTGTGTGTGTGTGTGTGTGTGTGTGTGTGTGTGTGTGTGTGTGTGTGTAATTACCGATTTGTTACCTATTTGTACTGTATGGGATATCATTTTTAGACAGTTTCCTTTCTTGGCTACATAATATAAATCTTATGATACACATGTTGCCAGACACACCTGACCTCCGTTTGGGTAGTCACTTGTTGACCAAATGGCGTCTTAGCTGCGTCTCTTCGATGTATATAAACTGACTGTTATATTTCCTACCTGTATCTCCCCTGATGATGTGATCATTACACGAAAGTGCGCTTGGGAACTTGTGTTTCATTTCCATGTGGTGAAGGGAATTTGATTAGTCACGCCCTCTGTTGTAATCTCTTCCAATATATATATATATATATATATATATATATATATATATATATATATATATATATATATATATATATATATATATATATTATCCCTGGGGATAGGGGATTAATAATACTTCCCACGTATTCCCTGCGTGTCGTAGAAGGCGACTAAAAGGGGAGGGAGCGGGGGGCTGGAAATCCTCCCCTCTCGGTTTTTTTTTTTTTTTTTTTTTTTCAATTTTCCAAAAGAAGGAACAGAGAATTGGGCCAGGTGAGGGTATTCCCTCAAAGGCCCAGTCCTCTGTTCTTAACGCTACCTCGCTAATGCGGGAAATGGCGAATAGTTTGAAAGAAAAGAAAGAAAAAGATATATATATATATATATATATATATATATATATATATATATATATATATATATATATATATATATATATATATATATCAGCAATGCATCGGTTGCTTGAACAACGCAGTCGAAATTGGAAAAGGCTTAATATGAATTTCTGTTCAAAGCATGAAATCTTAAAATGTTCCTTGAAAGATATCTTAACAGCTGCCCAACGTGATATAAACTATTGAAAAATAAAGAAAAAATGATAATGACCAAAAATCTTACCTTATCTAAAATACATTAAAAGTTTACTTATATTCAAAGATTCAACAGAGGCAATATTTTCTAGTTGGGATTAGAATTCTATGTAACAGAAAATGTAACAGATTTCTCTCAAACGTGGTTCCCAGTAAATCTTATGCCAAAAATGTGTACACAGACTGAATGAACTTAGGTCTCGAGTGTCATGATTGGATTATATTCATGTGCGTAACTGTGTAGGAAAGAAGATCCAAAAAAGCCATGTCAAGGATCGAATTTTTGCTACAACGAATGTTACATAGATTACGGTATAATCATTCAACTAACAACATGTGTTCAACCAGCGTTACGCTTAACCGTTCATTTAGGGTACTTACTACGATGGTTCCTAAAGGATTAGTGTACGTCATCAAAGAAACCCAAGTTCATAGATCATTTTTACGTCTAGAGAAAAAAATATCAAAAAAAGTTAAGAAAGTATGTTTTTGTGACAAAGAATGCAAAGGAATTTGATTTCCTAAAAACTTACTTAAACACTTGGCCTTCACAACATATTCTGAACTTAATAATGACTTGGCTCATTCACTTAGTGAAGAACACTATTCCGCTTTTAAAGATCTATCGATGGATCATAACGTTCTAATTCTGAGGCCGAACCAAAGGTAATGGAAATGTTTTATTTCACAGAGATGATCATGTGGAAAATATCTTTAGGGATATTGCAGGTTGGGACTAAATTCAGAGAGAGAGGTTGTGAGGCATTTCCCCTAATCATGAAATATGAAGATAAGAATAACAAAGTCTTAAGGAATCTGAAAGCGAGTGTTGCTATTGATGACGTAACGTAGTCACATTTATATGTACCTGGCTTCTGACCAGCCATTATGTACGGTCTACCAAAGGTGCATAAGGAGGATTGTCCCCTGAGACCTATAATCTCTGCTACCAGCGCCTAGAGTTACATTTCAGGTAAATTCTTAGTTCCAGTTATTTTACCAACGTTAATAATGAACCTACAGTAATGTATTCCTTCTCACATGTAACAGAAATATGTAATATGGATTTCAGTAATTGTGTTATGGGTGGCTTTGACATGAACCTTCCACTCGAGGGAAACATCATTATCTGTACACAGTTCAGGGGTTAACTTGGCCCCATTCTAAGGAATTATTGTCTTTGTCATTTTGTGATTATTTCTTTTCGTTCAGTGGCGCAACGTTTAGACAAACGGACGGAGTAATGACGTCTTCCATATTAAGTCCAACACCAGTTAACGCCTTTTCAGGCCGTGAAGTTAGGTGGATGGAAGAATGTCACATTTCAAACCTTTATTTCACAGACGATATGTAGATAATACATTTATGGTCTTCAAGTCTGCGGACAATGTTTCCTTATTTGTGAATTATTTGAACTCCCAACATAACAACATTGAATTTACCTCGGAAGTGAAAAAAATGATACATACTCTTTTCTTCATATCAAGGTAGATAAATGTGGGAATTCGCTCTTAAAATCAACATACTGGAAACTAACATTTACTGATCTTTTGCACGAAATTTACTTCTTTTGTCCCTGTCGAATATATATGTAATTTGGTGGTAGCACCTGACCTCACAAGCATTTTACATATGTTCTGATTATCTTAAATTCCACACTAAAGTAGAATCAATTAAAGATATTTTGCATCAGAACAGTTCTTCTTTAAACTTCATTGATGTGTGTACAAGTAAAACACTAAACAAATTATTATGTCCATCAGTAAAGCCATTAACTGTACCAAGGGATATAATGTGTTTTCCAATCTTGTTCACTGGAAAAGGCGGTTATACACTTGGAAACTGGCTATATTGCTACGTGAGTTTTACCCACAAGTTAACACTAGAGTAGTATTTTTTAAAGCAAGAACTCCAATCTAGTCTTTTTTTGCCAAGCTCAATGATGTTATTCCTATGGAGTTGTTGGTCTTCAATTGTCTACCAATTCAAGTGCAACAGTTGTAATGGTTTTTGTATAACGGGAAGACGAAGCGACACCTCAGGACGCGCATTCATAAACACTGGTCGGTCTGAGCGAACGAACTGCCTCATTACCAAACTCCCACTTCTCAACTACTCAGAACAACGCTCACGACGGTGACTACCCAATGTCGGCAGTGAGCCTCTCTGTGCTGGCCAGAAGCTCTTCTGTTAACACTAGAGCTCCTCCTGTCCTAAGAGAACAACGCACCATAAGTAACAATGAAATATCACCACAGTTATAGTTAGGATATTTGATTCTGAACTGTGGAATTCTAAACTCGTCTACGAAATAATATATCTGTTGAATTGAATATGTAAGTCACGTTTTAATATATTTTAGATTTATTAGTATTATTGGTCACTATTAGTTTTCTTTATTCTTTCGCGATTATTCATATCACGTTGGGATGTTATGGTATATGTATTTCAAGGAACAGTTTAGATTTCATGCTTTTAACAGAAACTCATACATGTATGTGACATGCACATAATCCATTCTTTTTAGCCTCTGATGATGGTATATGTAATTATCGAAACGTAAGCCGATAAAACCAAAGCTCTGGTGATTTTCATCATATATATGTATACATATATATAAATATATATATATATATATATATATATATATATATATATATATATATATATATATATATATATATATATATATATATATATATATATATATATATATCCCTGGGGATAGGAGAGAAAGAATACTTCCCACGTATTCCCTGCGTGTCGTAGAAAGCGACTAAAAGGGGAGGGAGCGGGGGGCTGGAAATCCTCCCCTCTTGTTTTTTTTTTTTAATTTTTCAAAAGAAGCAACAGAGAAGGGGGCCAGGTGAGGATATTCCCTCAGAGGCCCAGTCCTCTGTTCTTAACGCTACCTTGCTAACGCGGGAAATGGCGAATAGTTTGAAGTGAGTCAGTTGTTGTTCGCTGATGATACAGCGCTGGTGGCTGATTCATGTGAGAAACTGCAGAAGCTGGTGACTGAGTTTGGAAAAGTATGTGGAAGAAGAAAGTTAAGAGTAAATGTGAATAAGAGCAAGGTTATTAGGTACAGTAGGGTTGAGGGTCAAGTCAATTGGGAGGTGAGTTTGAATGGAGAAAAACTGGAGGAAGTGAAGTGTTTTAGATATCTGGGAGTGGATCTGGCAGCGGATGGAACCATGGAAGCGGAAGTGGATCATAGGGTGGGGGAGGGGGCAAAAATCCTGGGGGCCTTGAAGAATGTGTGGAAGTCGAGAACATTATCTCGGAAAGCAAAAATGGGTATGTTTGAAGGAATAGTGGTTCCAACAATGTTGTATGGTTGCGAGGCGTGGGCTATGGATAGAGTTGTGCGCAGGAGGATGGATGTGCTGGAAATGAGATGTTTGAGGACAATGTGTGGTGTGAGGTGGTTTGATCGAGTGAGTAACGTAAGGGTAAGAGAGATGTGTGGAAATAAAAAGAGCGTGGTTGAGAGAGCAGAAGAGGGTGTTTTGAAGTGGTTTGGGCACATGGAGAGGATGAGTGAGGAAAGATTGACCAAGAGGATATATGTGTCGGAGGTGGAGGGAACAAGGAGAAGAGGGAGACCAAATTGGAGGTGGAAAGATGGAGTGAAAAAGATTTTGTGTGATCGGGGCCTGAACATGCAGGAGGGTGAAAGGAGGGCAAGGAATAGAGTGAATTGGAGCGATGTGGTATACAGGGGTTGACGTGCTGTCAGTGGATTGAAGCAAGGCATGTGAAGCGTCTGGGGTAAACCATGGAAAGCTGTGTAGGTATGTATATTTGCGTGTGTGGACGTATGTATATACATGTGTATGGGGGGGGGGGGGGGGGGGGGGGGGGGGGGGGGGGGGGGGGGGGGGTTGGGCCATTTCTTTCGTCTGTTTCCTTGCGCTACCTCGCAAACGCGGGAGACAGCGACAAAGTATAATAAATAATATATATATATATATATATATATATATTTTTTTTTTTTTTTTTTTTTTTTTTTTATACTTTGTCGCTGTCTCCCGCGTATTGCGAGGTAGCGCAAGGAAACAGACGAAAGAAATGGCCCAACCCCCCCCCATACACATGTACATACACACGTCCACACACACAAATATATATATATATATATATATATATATATATATATATATATATATATATATATATATATATATATATATATATATATATATATATATATCGCAAACACTGAGCACCTTCACAATGAAAAAGAAAAAGATATCCTTCTCACTACAGACCCACCTAAACATGCTTAGCACGCAATGCTGTTGTTGTTGTGGCTGATGTAAAGTTGAAAGTCACTCTTGCTTGCCGTTGATTGCAGGTCTGGGGGTTGGGGAAGAGGAGCGTTTGGGAGACTTTGTGGGTGGGGTGTGGGGTGTGTGTGGGGGGTGTGTCTGTTTGAGGATAAGTGAAGTAGGAGGTTACGGGAAGTACAGAAAAGTATAAAAGACTCTGGGATCAACCAGAGAACTGCATTGTTCTTGGGTTTTTTGGTTTGTTTGTGTTCATCAGTAATGTCATCAGACTCTTTATGTAATCTTGTTATTAAAGATTTCTGTTGCTGCACATATTGCAGTTGTTAAATGTTTGTTGTGCTAGTGTGTTGATGGGGGGGTGGCCTCCCCAGGTGGTGGTGGTTCCACAGGTGGGGGCTCCCCAGGTCCTTGTCTTACTGGTTGCTTACCCCATCTTCTATGGTTATCCAGTTTGTTTGTTGTTTGATTTTGATTTCAGATGTTATTGGGGAGGCGGTGGGGGGACTTACCATTCCCTTGTGTTTCTGGTTGCTTACCCCCATCGTTTATATATATTTTGGTGTCGAATCATTTGACCTTATTTCCCTGATACTTGAGAACCAATGATGGCTTTTGTCTCGATTATTTTCTATTTCTATTATAAATTTCTGTAATGTTTCTTTCTTTTGGTCTTCAATTCTTTCCTACATTGTTTTTGCTCTGTCGTGAAGTATTATATCTTTTAGGTGGTAAACTTGACCTTTGACGCAGTTCTTCACTTCTCATCATTTCTGGTTATCTAATGTTAGATATAAATTTCAGAGCTTCGTTTTGTTCTCTTTGTAACTTCTTCATACTTCATATTGGTTATCTTTATGTAACAGTATCGGTAGATATTCTATTACTAATCTTATCAGTGTTGTATATAGTTTCTATTAGTTTTTGAGCTAACATTTCTGAATCTCTGTAATTTCGCTAATAACTATTTTTTTCTTCCTACTCTTTCTGTTACGATTTGGTTATACCTGTGGTTGTAATTTTCAGTCCCAATAATTTACGTTTTTCCACTATATGGATACAGGTCTTCGTGGGCTATTATTGGGTCATTTTTGAATTTTTCAATTGGTCGACCCCCTCCTACACAAACACTGTAACTAACCTCCGTGCCCAAAGTAAAGATGAAAGACCTACCACTGCATTACACCTCGGTAACCTTTACCCGGAGTAACCTACCCATTGGAGATATAACACAAACACATTCTCTCTGAAATAACTTGACAAGCACTAAATAACCGACCTCCTAAATCATTGTTCAACTCCAGCCCACCCGACTTAAGACCATCAGAAACCACACTCCCTTGGCATACAAGACTTTCAGTCTCCCGTTTACGCACTGGACATTTACCCATCACTACAACACTACAAACATCGTTTCAACATATGCCAACGCCCTTCATGCCCTTCATGCATCTACAGCACAGAAGACGCCAAGAACATGCATACACTCTGCTCATAGACGAACACGGCATCACACTTTATGACCTGTGGTCCCGACCAGTGGATGTGGCCAGCCTCCTAAGTGCTGCAGGAATCTGCTAAGGATAAATGGTACTCATAGTGTAAGAATAGAAGGTACCCCTAGTGTAGAAAGTGAGAAACTGCAGCCACTGGTGTCTGAGTCTGGGAGAGTTTGTGAAAGGAGAAAGTTGAGAGTAAATGTAAAGAAAAGCAAAGTTTTCAGGTTTAGCAGTGACGGGGAACAGGTTATGTAGAAGGTTTGAATGGGGAAAACTTGGACGAAGCGGAGTGTTTTTGATACCTGGGGGTGGATATGGTATGGCATGGAACTATGCGAGCTGAGGTGAGTCATAGGGTGTATAAGGCGGCAAAGGTCTTGATCGCATTAAGGAATGTGGGGGAAGAAGTCACTGTCTTAATGGGCAAAGATGTGTATGTGTGTCTGATGGTACAATAGTCCCGTTGGTGTTGTATGGATGCGAGGCGTGTCAAGAAACGAATGGATGTGGTGGATATGAAATGTTTACGGACATTATGTACTGTGAGGAAGGTTGATCCAATGAAATATAATAGGGTATCCAAGAAAGAGGAGTATGTATGAGAAAACTGAAGAGGGTGTGTTGAAATGGTCTGGACATCTGGAGAGGGCGAGGGAGGAGAGAAGGACTGAGAGGATATACATGTTATAAGTGGAGGGAAAATGGAAAAGGGGAAACCAACGAGGAGGAGGTGGAAGGATAGAATGAAAGATGCTTTGAAGATTCGGGTCCGGAACATGCAGGATATGAGGCAAATAAGAGCGATGTTTGATATAAGGGAACGACGTGCTTTCATTTGGCGAAACTATGACATATGAAGCGATTGGGCAAATCGCAGAGAGATCTTAGGGGTCTGTTTGTGGATAGGAAGATAGGGGCACACCCTCTTTAGCTCTCGCATACATCCTCCTTTCTACATCATCTCTCTTACCCTATCATTTCATA
Source organism: Panulirus ornatus (assembly GCF_036320965.1). Classification (NCBI taxonomy): domain Eukaryota; kingdom Metazoa; phylum Arthropoda; class Malacostraca; order Decapoda; family Palinuridae; genus Panulirus; species Panulirus ornatus. The sequence continues at coordinate 55,095,704 of NC_092227.1, read as the reverse complement.
TTCAATAAATCATCTTTACGCCAGAAAATTGCCCATCGTCATTTCGATTCCAACACACCCACCCTCTCTGCATATTTTTGCCGAACTCTCGCGCTTCGCATCCATATAGCAACAGAACCATCAAACATATTCATGTTATCCCTTAAAGACAGTGACCACTCCTTCATCACCTTTAAGATTGGCCCCAACACCTCTAACCTTTCCCTTATCCACCTCATGACTCGCTAAAGCTTCCATGGTTCCATTCGCTACCATATCCACTCCCAGGCATCTGATACTCTATACATGCCTTTACCCTCCCATATAATTTTCCAGGGATACTCTACAAACTTGTGTCTCTGTAATTTGAACACTCACCTTTATCCCCTTTGCCTTTGTACAATGGCATTATGTATGCATTTCGCCAATCCTCAGGCACTTCACCATAATCCATACATGCATTGAATATCCTCACCAACCAATCAACAACACAGTCACCCCCTTTTTCAATAAATTCCACTGCAATACCATCCAAGCCTGCCGCCTCGCCAGCTTTCATCCTCCGCAAAGCTTTCACTACCTCTTCTCTGTTTACCAAACCATTCTCCCTGACCTTCTCTCTTCGCGCACCACCTCAACCAAAACGCCCTTTATCTGGCACTCTGTCACCAAATACACTCAACAAACCTTCAAAATACTCACTTCATCTTCTCACTTCATCGCTACTTGTTATTACCTCCCCATTAGCCCCTTCACCGATGTTCCCACTTGTTCTCTTGTCTTACGCACTTTATTTATCTCCTTCCAAAACATATCTTTATTCTTCCTAAAATTTAATGATACTCTCTCGCCACGATTCCCATTTGCCTTCTTTTTCACCTCTTGCACCTTTCTCTTGACCTCCTGCCGCTTTCTTTTAAACATCTCCCATCCATCTGCGCTACTTACCTGCAAAAATCTTATCCTAACATATTCTACCATGGACGGTGACTATCATTTGTGACACACCAAATGGAAAAGTGAGAAAGTTAAAATGACTTTAAGAGGAGACAATCGTGGAAACTACATAGAAATTATTCTTTTGTTATCACAAGATGAGACTTAGAATCTCGTAGCCAGGAAATGGGTATTGTGATGAAAGCTTCTGTGAGATTAATACTGAACAGGGACGTGGGTACCTCTAGCCTGAAATACAGAGTGAAGGCTAAGCTAGAGGGAGATATGGTTCACTAAAGATGTTAAAAACAAGGAAGCCTCGAGATATACAGTGATATAGATATAAGGGAAACTCTAATCAGCTAGCATTTGTAAGATAAAAGAAATCAAAGAACGAGTAAAGCAAGATGAACAAAGTGGAACGGAAAATAAACTTAGAAAAGAATATTGTAAACAAGTAATGAGAAAACCAAAAAGCTTTTCCAAATATTTATTAGGAGTAAATTGTTTATCAGGCTTGGGGAGTAGGGAAGAGTTGTTGAGAATGACGTAAGGATATGTAGAAATATAAATAAATTCGAAAGTGTTTTCAAGGTTGAAGACACAATGGACCCAACACCAATGGGGTGGAATGGGAGAAGTCGTAGAAAACTCCGAGATCTCAATATGTTAAAGGATCTTGATCCATACAGAGCTCATGGTCCTGACGCCTCTTGTTGAAGTTGTGTGCAAATACGTTTGACAAACCTCTTGAAATCCTATTAAACACGTCACTGGGGAAAGGTAAAGCGGCAAGGGAGTGAAAAAGGACAAACTTCATACACTGAGATCGAATGGCGTTGAACTACAGACTGGTTTTCATATGACGAATGTTGTCTGCAAGGTACAGGAAAAGATAATCAGTAAGCAAGTGGACTATTTCTCAGAAGAAAAAAAATACCATAGTAAGAGCAACATGATTTAAGGTGAAAGAGGGTCATAAATACGAACCCCTTAGCTTTTTTATGAGAAAGTGAGGGCACAACTAGACAAAAGAGACGGCAGAGTGGATGATATGTATCTGAAATGCCAGAGACCATTTAAAACTCTGTAACATGCGATTCCGATTCAGAAACTAGATCACCATTTAGGAATAAATGAGAGACTCCTTCGATGGACAGGATATTATATTAATCAAATTCTTCTTCTCAAAATGGGTCGAGGTCACCAAAGGAGTTCTGCAGGAATGTGCTCTGTTCTGTTCTGACCCATTACTCCTGATTCATCTAAGTGATTTTTCAGAGGGTATGGACTCCTATCAGAATAAGTTTGCAGATGATGCAAGATAATAAGGGAAATGGAACAACAGGAAATTTACAACATACTACAAGGGGACCTTGACAGACTCCACAATTAGCCTGATGCTTGGTTGATAAAGTTCACCCGAGCAAGTGCGATAAGGATGGTTCTACTGAGTGAAGGCCTCGAAGTAAACATCAGCTAGCAGGAAATAAGCTGTCTGCGAGATAGATATGGAAATGGACATTGTCCCTAAATTATCGCCAGATTCTCATTTTCGAGCATAGTTATGTTGACCAACTGTCTCTCGGCAAATTATCGCCAGATTCTCATTTTGGAGCATAGTTATGTTGACCAACTGTCTCTCGGCAAATATTAAAGGCGCATTGAAGTTCATGGTTAAGGACTTACTTAACAAGCTGTTCACATCGTACATGGAACACTCGAACAGCTGTTCACATCTTACATAAGGCAAAATCTTGAATATTCCTCTCATGACTGGTCGCCACAGATAAGGAAAAAAAAGAGCACAAAAGGAGAGAAGCAGAGAAGGTGCCAGAATCATGTAGCTGAATTACAGGGAAAGACTAGAAGCATTATATTTGTCCATCAAGAAAGAGGAGTGACCCGATCATAACCTTTGAGTTTCTGAAACAGACTAATGAATAGTTCTCAGAAAGATATGATGAAAGGACAAGAAGAAGTTATAACTTGAAATTGAGCAATAAACTTATTAGAGAAAATGCAGGTACTATTATAATACAAATTGTGGATACATGGTTAATATGGACAGTATGCAGGACAAAACATTCTGTGGCAGTAGCATAAGGTCAAGACATGAGGATGTACGAGTGTAGAACTCCTTGCTCATGCACTAGATATATGGAATCACACACACTTCAGTTTAGGCCAGGTAAGCACGTGTTGTGTGTGTGAGTGTTATGCTCATGATGATAATACTAATGATAATGATGAAAGATAAGAACAACAATGATGAATGATTGATTTATTGAATTCAGGCCACTATTTGGCTGGAAATACACTGCTGGGTTATAATAGTAACTAGTTCACTGATCATAAAGTTTAAGATCAATCTGGGCTGGATACTTCCATGCATCTACATAGTCAAAGGGGCAGATATACAGGACATTTGACATAATAGTTGCTATAGTTTAAACACTAAGCATGAGGCAATGATTAGTTGGACATCAATTAATGGATAGTTACACGTTTAGCTATGAGATGACCAAGTTACAACAATATGGTACTGTGTGTGTGTGTGTGTGTGTGTGTGTATGTGTGAAGTAGGCATATCATTATCAGACCCGTGAGCCTCCCCGCCTGTGTCACGTGCGCCAGAACGCTTGGCCTTCAGCTAAAAGGATCAGCGTCAAGCAGCCAGAGCCAGTAAGTGACTTCCTCTGTCTGGTCCTAGGCTCTGGGGCGCTAACAAACGCAGGGCGTCGCTAGGGACCAAAGGGGAAGAGAAAGTCTTCTTCCTGAACTGATGATAACAGATGAAAGAGTTTGAAAGAGTTATTGGTCATGAACTGGTACTAATAATTCGCTTCCTTCTGTTGCCTTACACACGTGTACACACACACACACACACACACATATATATATATATATATATATATATATATATATATATATATATATATATATATATATATATATATATATATATATATATATATATGATTTTATCAGGACATAGAAGGTAGCATAGAAACACAAGGCCAAAAGTGGAGGTTTGTTCCATACGTTTAGACCCTACGGCCTTTATTAATGGGCTGAACAAAGTAGAGAATATCTAGATGGCTTCTAACTGATCATCCGTTTGGCGTCCCTCCTGAAATGAAGTTCTCCAATTGGTCAAGCCGCCTGCTAAGTCCCTCCTCCGCTCTTGACAACCAATCACGGTGCAACCCGAGCCGATTTCCTCGCCTACGTCACAAAATCTCTAAAACACTTATTTACAGCGGAGTTCTTCAAAGAACAATCTTTTCTCCATCCCTCTTGAATCACTTCCTACGCGACCTCCTATTACATCTAGCTAACTCAACATAAGCAGACATCCTCGCAGTCACATCACAGCACAATGACACCACAGTAGCAACAACAAACATTTCAAATACATTACACAACTGGAATGATGGCTCACCCAGAGCAGAATATCACTCTCTGAACAGAAATCTTCAATTACTCTTTCAACTCCAAGCAGACATGACTCCAGCTCACACCCTCCAGTTACCTTAAATGGCCAGTCACTCTCACAGAACGAAACACCAAACATTCTAGGCTTCATATACCGCATGCATACGACATTCACTCCCTACGTCAATAACATCAAAGCAACTAGCACCAAATTTGTAAGAAAAAAAAAAAGAACATGAATTCCTCTGTATCCTCTACAAACAATTCATTCGCTTCAGTTTAAACTGTCTCACCCAAATGGTCTTCCGCCTTCTGAAAATCAAGTGCAACAAAGCTGCACACTACACAAAATAGTGCTCTCAAATCAACCACTGGTTACCTAGCAACCACAAGCACTCACTATCTACACAATGATAAAAAAAACTTCTCATAGGACAATCCCCCTGAACATGCTTGGCACTCGATTCTATGCAACAACACAAGGTCTCTCACGTCCAAAAAAAAGGAAAAAAAAGAAAAAAAACTAACAAACCACAATCCACAGGCAGCAATAAAGTGCATACCATAGTCTCGCACTTCAGTAAATTCCACTCGCAGATTCGACCACCACCAACAGATGCAACGCAAAATACATACACACTGATGTAGCCCGATAGGCACTAAATAACCACACTACCAATTCAGTCGTATACATCAGCCCACTAGACATACACCCATCAGAAGCCAGACTCCCGAGACAAACATGAGAAATACTTTTCCGTCTATGCTGTGGACATCCCCCATCACTACAACGCTACAAACACCAGTTCAAGATAGATGGGCTAAGACCCTTCATGCCCACAATGCAACTACCATAAAGAAGACACCAAACACCTGTTAATTGCCTTGCACTCTGTGCACCTCTCATAACCCATTTTCATTTTTACCACGCACACACACACGCCTGCGTATATATATAGATATATACATATATATATATATATATATATATATATATATATATGTATATATATATATATATATATATATATATATATATATATATATTGGAAAGGATCACAATTTTGCGCGTGATCAAGATATTCCTATGAGTCCACGGGGAAAATGAAACACGATAAGTTCCCAAGTGCACTTTCGTGTAATAATCACATCATCAGGGGAGACACAAGAGACTTATATACATACATTTTATTTATCTAGGTAGGAGATCTCTCAAACATGTTTCAGTGAGTATGACTGCGAATTCAGCGTTTATCAGTTTCTTGCTGATGTTTTCAACTTATCTAACGCTTCTTTGATGCTGCTCAGGTAGATTACTAAGAAGATGGTTGATGCTCTCAGTAACCACTCTCCCATACAACTTACCAGGTACACACGACGAAGTTATGATTCTTTAGTTTGAACACTTGACTCATCCCCTCTTACCTTTACACAGTGGCTCTATAAATGCATTTTACCAATCCTCAGACACTTGCAATTCATCCACATACATAGGAAATCCTAACTAACCTTTCAACAACACAGTTAGCTCCTTTAAGAAATTTAGATAAAGTACCATCCACTTCAGTCGCATTGTTACATTTCATCCTGCGCAAAGCTTTCATCACCTTTTCTCTCTCCATCAAACCACTCCCAATGACTTCGCATACATTCCAAACATCCTACATCTGCCAATCTGTCATCAAACACATCCAACAGTCCTTCAAAATACTCCCTGTGTCCTCACTTCTTCATCATCTGTTACCACTTCCATTTTTCCCATTTCACTGAAATTCTTATTTGCTCTCTTGCTTTCCACATGGTACTAACCTCTCCAAAATACATCATTCTCCCAGAAGTTTACTGATACTCGCACACCCCAACTCTCCATTGCCCTCTTTTCCAACCTCGGCTCCTTCCTCTTGACCTCCTGCCGCTTTCTCATATACATCCCCCAATCAACCATAACACTTCCTCGTAAGTACCGCCCATAGCCTCTCTTTTAATTAATTAGCAGCTTTATTTCTTCATCCCACCACTCGCTACCCTTTCTAATATGCCAACCTTCCACCTTTCGTGTGTCATAAGCATCTTTTGAACATGCGTGCACTGCTTCCCTAATTACCTCCCATTCCTCAACCATTTTCCCTGCTTCATCTACTCTTTTCCATTCTACACTCAATCTCTCCTGGTATTTCTTCACACAAATCTCTTCGCCAAACTCGCTTACTTTCACAACTCTTCTCACCGGAATCGTTTCCTCTTTTCCTAAAACCTCTACAAAACTTCACCCTCGCCTCCACAAGATAGTGACCAGCACCAGTCCCTTTCAACACATTTACATCCAGAAGTCTCTTTTACACTCCTGTCAATAGATATGTAATCCAATAATGCTCGATGACCATCTTTCCTACTCATCTTTCCTTTATCTTTTTTAAATCGGGTACTCCCAATCGCCAATCCTTTTTCAGCACGCAACGCAACCAACTGTTCATCATTTCTGTTCATGATACTGAATACCCATGCCTCCCAATTAAACCCTCAACTGCCTCATTACGTACCTTCGCATTCAAATCACCCATCACTAAACGTGGTCCCTTACGTCAAAATTGATGACACACTTTGCCCCTCGATTTTTCTTCTCATGACCAGGTGCATAAGCACTAAGGGTTACCTATCTCTCGTTATCCGCTCTCATTCTTACCCATATCACTCTAGAATTCACTTTCTTGCACTCCTTCACATACTCCCGCAACTCCTGTTTTAGGAGTAGTGCTACTCCTTAATTCTTGCCCTCTCACCAACTCCTGATTTTACCTTTAAGGCATTTCCAAATTATTCTTCCCGTTTATCTTAGAACAATGTTCCAGTCGAAGCCACAACATTCAGGATTCTTTCCATAAACATACTACCTTATGTCTCCTGTGTGTGTGTGTGTGTGTGTGTGTGTGTGTGTTTGGCCATGATTTAGGCATTCTTTTGCCCGTGCTAATCTCAGCTAACATGGAGGGAAAAAGAATGCTTAAAAAAAAACCCATAACATATGATAACTATTGACTGCCACCGATGATAGTGTTGTCTAAGTCATCTTCAACGGCTTTCATTCATTCCCACATCATGAAGGACCTCGACCTCATACCCGTCGCTCATTTCCCCATGACAACACAACACTTAACGTAACAGCTCATTGTAACTGTACCCTTGTAAACCATTCATATCAAACGTCACTGTGATAATTTCATTAATTCCAGCCGGTGATATTAAAAGTTAATTCGGAGAGCATTTGTTCAAAAATTAATCCACGTATGATAGCCCAACATTGTTAATTTTCCCATAATTGTACGGACTAATAATACGGAGCGAAATTTTTTTTTTCCCCTTTTTCAAAAATTATCTTCTCTTTTGTTTCACCCCAACTTTATGCGGTGATGGCCTGAAGGGGAGACTGGCATAATGGTTCATAATTACGATCAAAGTTTAATTCGAGAAAACCAAAAGAAAAAACACTATAGTAACGGCGAAGTTAAAACCCTCAAGGACTTTCCTGTTCTTTCATATTTCATGTGTGGCTGGGTGGCGATGTGAATGGATGAAGGCAACAAGTATGAATATGTACTTGTGTATATATGTATATGTCTGTGTATGTATATGTAGATATACGTTGAAATATATGTGTATATATATGTGTGAGTATAGGCGTTTTGTATATACATGTGTACGTAGGTGGGTTGGGCCATTCCTCGTCTGTTTCTTTGCGCTATCTCGCTGACGCGGGAGACGGCGATTAAGTATAACCGATAAAAGAAAGATCTAGTAATGATGTTGTGTCAGTCCTTCTCATCCCAGAGTGAACGCCTGATAAGCTAGTATTGATATTCTTCTCTTACACAAACTAAAAAAAACTATTTCAATGAGAATCCAAAGTCCCCCAATGTATCTCTTTATGATTGAATTCCCCAATTATCAATCCTTTACCTTCTATGAGACACTCATTCTCTCCTGCTTCATTTACCATCCTGATTGTCCCTTCGTTAGTCTCGTTGCACAACTGTTCTGGATCATCGAAATTCTTTCAAGGGATTATATGATATTAAGACCACTATGCACTTCATTCCTGTGATTACCGTTCCCATTATGTTTTCTCTGAATGGATTATCTATCAGTGTATCCTGACACTTGAGATTATCTCTATCAGGAGAGCCAGTCTTCCTCTTCCTTTGTCTCTTCTTTCCCTCCGTGCCGTCATGTATCTCTCAGGGACGAAAAGGTGAGGTCATATCTCTTTTGTAAGCTTTGTCCCCAGTACTCCAGTGATATCAGGTGTGTTTCCCTGTATGTGAGCTTTAAATTCCACCTCTTTACCACTTACTGTTGATCCTTTAGCATTCGTATACATTACTTTCAGTCTGACCTCCGTGCGTTGATGACTTGGGTGTTACATCCTTTTTCCTCATTTGGTGTCTCCTGTTTTCTGTATTCACTATCTTTTGATTATCTCTTTTTTTTTACTTTTCCTCCATCTTTCACGTTTGATGTATATCCCACTGAATTCCACAATATTTCAAGTTTATTGACTTACATCATTACCTTCTAGCCCGATGGCGTTCAAAAGCAAACGGAACCATAATTGGTCGTTCCCATACGTCTTGATTGTATGCACCAATTCTTCTTTCTTGTATGACATATATTACTTCTGGCATCGTCAGAGTCTCCATCAATCTTACAAGAAGCAGTTCTTTCGTTCTCTTTTCGTTTCTATCTGTTGTGTGATCATCCAGCGTTCATCTCCCTCTTGGTTTATCAAAGGCTTCAAGGCTCCTTCTTTGGTGCCGCTCACTCATGGTTAAGACCATTACTTTTGACTCGTCAAAGTATGAGCGTTTGGCTTTCTCTATTGTCTCGCATTTGACTTCGAAGCACTGATCCTGTATGCTCTTCACTTTACAATTTCTTCATCTACTGGACCATAGATTTTCCTGATTATTCTTTCTCTAACGTTAGATATCTTTATATCCACAATATCCCTCAATCTCCTGTGAACATTTGTTGACATGTCCCTAAGGTCTCTGTTCCACTGCATCAGACAGTCTGTTTCGAGTCTGTTGACCAGGAACGGAAGCTGCTTTCCCCCTCCCCTCTCTCTCTGCCCACTACAATTTTCAGCTGGGTCCGTACCCTGTGTTATGAGTCTTTCCTCGTGTTCAGCATTCTCTGAGGCATCTAGAATATCACCTTCAGACCTTTCTAGCTCTTAAATCAATGTACCTTCTTTTTTTCTTTTCTATCTCTCCTTTGAACTTCCTCACCTGATGCAAATCCGCGTTCGCTAACATTTACTCTAATCCTTAATTCCTGAGTTCTCTCGTCTAATGACACCACTCATGATCCTCAATTTGATAACTCGTTTCTTTTCTCCTCCTCAAGCTGTTAATTTCCTGGGTTTTTTTATAATTTCGCATAATATTTGCATACTGTACACACACACACACACACACACACACACACACACACACACACACACACACACACACACACGCAGAGGTGCAGATATGTGCTCCCGGGATTCAGTGAGGCTCTGCTCAAGATTCTGGAAAGTCTAGCTTCCAGCAGGACTATTATGTACAAGTAAAGAAGGAGAGAGAGTTGGATTCTTAAAGAGTTTCCTGAATACTACAACTTCTGCATATCAAGCTTGACATTGCAGATTCTAAGGAGCTCAGTAGTTGTGAGTGTGGGAAGACGTCAGTTTTCATATCGAATGTTTCATGTTGACAGCCAGAGCAAAGAAAGATCTTGAAATACTATGGTTTTAAAGGAAATCCATCAAGCAAATACTGCAAGTGTCTGACATGGAAAGTATTAAGCAAGATTCTATAAAAAAAAAACGACGTAAAGAAGTGTAACCGAGTTGAAATTAGATGGTATAGTACTTGCAACCAAAAGGCAACATTGACAACTGATTATTCAGAATATTCTTTGGATAAATCATAATTGCATACCAACAGGTTGTATACTGTTATATTTGATATTATCACTGACTGAACTGAGAGAATGAGAATGATAAAAGAAAGTAGAGTAATTAGTCCAATTTAAGCCACATGAAGACCTCTAAGGACACTCAGGCTAACCCTGCTACCACACAACGAAGCTGTGCATAATTTTTTTTTCTTCTTTTGCACATGTTATTCGCCATAAATAAGCGAGAATCTCATGACCAGGCAGTTGTGACAAGATGCTTTAAAAACAGCGAGAGGAAGGGATGAAACGAGTAACACAAGGGGGATGTAGATTTGGAGATATCGGTTGAAAATGCTAGAAAAAAAAAAATCACCAGAAATGAACACAATTAAAGATGGAAGTCAAAAGATAAGGGATCGATTCAAATATCATGAGAGGTGCCATGGGATGAGTGAACTCAAAGGACAAGAAATGAGAATAAATGATCATGAACTCTGATTTGCATCAGTTAAGGGGGGTTATAGAAAACGTAAATAGAGGAAAGAAATCAAAATTATCAAAGAGAAGGAAAGTCAGGAGGGACTATGCTAGATGTCTCAGCGCAGTTGCCCCTTACCTTTTTCGGTTGGTGTATATCTTAGCATCTGTGTAAGGCATTACGTACCCATTCTCATTGGTGGCTTATTGTCTTTAGCCCTCCGATGAGATTCATGTACCCCTCTTATGAGGCTTCATGTAACCCCTTATGAGGCTTCACATGCCTTTCTGTTGAGGCTTCACATACCCCTCTGATGCTGTTCATGAACCTCTTGGGCGTCCATGGACACCAGGTTGCTCAAAATACAGAGTAAAGGCACGACTGAATATAGTAGGCAGGACGGTGCAGATTCTTGTGGCTGGTCACCATACTCTGAAGATGTTGAGTAATGCAGTGGGACACGAACTCGAGGACTGAAGCTAAGTTGCCGAAGATCATTGAGTGAAACTTTGGATAGGATAATATGAACTGTTAGAGACAGAACAGTCAGCATAATCTCTGGCCTGGTAGATGAAATGTACGGAAAAATGCAGATCATACAGGATCGGTTCCTGCTAGTAAATAAGGAGAATATGGAGGAAGCCACAGGCAAAGTGGTTGATGCAATATCTGTGATAAAGAGAAGAAGACTTGATGATTATAATCAGGAGTAAAAGGGACAACCAATTATGGCTGCATTTGATTTGGAATCATCTAGCCAGGACGTACTCAGGCAGGTTAAGAAACTTAAAGGCAAGGTGAAAGTCAGCTGGGTATTGTCAAGAATGATAGATCGAGGGGAGAAAGGAAAAGATAAAAGAAAACTGTCATAAGTCAAGAAACGGAAGACTCTTAATAAGGCACAAAGACAAACAAACCTCGCAGGTACTGCAGATATCGGTAATGTTGGGCGATGATAATGTTAGATTGGAATTTAAAGGCGGTATGAAAAAAAAAATCCAATTTTGATGTTGTGGAAATATAGCTTTTTATAAAAGGGTGCATGATAGTAAGAAGGGAAAGAGAAAACGGAGGAATATTATCCCTCCTGATAAGATAAAACCTGAAGTTCCAGGAAATAGATCATAATGGCCCATCCGGACAGTACTTGCGTAATGGGTAGGGTAACTGTAGGGGAGACGTTCATAGTGGTGTTGATATATCATCCTCCGCTGAATTCTAACGAACCAGAACAAATATGCAACGACAACAACGAAGGTAAGACCAGGTTGTTACATGAAGCAGCAATACACACACGTCTGGGAAAAGGAGGGTACAGACAAAGAGGAATATCATTTATAGAGAAATAAACAGGTGGAATTTGTTTTGTCACTGTGGCAAAGAATCCTGAAGACACAAGTTTCTTTGAGTGTGAACAGGAGACATTTCCTGCACCAGTGTGTGGGTGAACACTCTAGGATAAGAGGGACTGATGCACCGTCTTTAACTGATGTTATCTTCACACATTCTAACATGGATACTGACAACATCATATATGATACACCAACTGGAAAAAGTGACCATGCAAAATGCTTAAGGTTGATCTTGTGTTCACCGAGGATGCTAAGAGAACAGACATAATCTTGGAAACTGCACATACCTCAATAATGGCTAAAGTATAGGTTGGGAAATAGAATTCAGCAGCCAGGAGCCAGGAAATTACGGTAAAAGGTTTCTGTGAAATCTGCTGCGAACGACTAAGAACATTGGAAGTTCAAGAATCGAATACACTGGGAAGGATAAGAGAAAGGGAAGAATGGTTTCCTCAAAGATATCAACAAGGTAGGGAGCTTGGTTATCTTCAGTGGTGATGATATACGTGGCACTCTAGCCAGCTAGCATATTCGAGGTATAAAAGAGCAAAGAAAGGATATATCAGAAAAGAAAGGAGGAACAAAGAAACTTTAAAAAGAAGAGAGAAGTTCGTTCATTGAAAGGAGAAACAGTGTAGACAACAGGACAAAGCCTTGAGGAACACTGCTGTTTACGGGATATGAGGGGGAAGTCGCTCCATCTGCGACTGCTGTAGGAGAACGTCCAGAGAAGAGAGATTGCATTAGAAAACAGGAAAACAGTAAAACCAAAGGAAATGAGTTTAGAAAGCAGAGACTTATGGTACACCCTGTCAAATGCTGTGGAGATAGCGAAGGTTACGACAAAAGTTTTACCAATATTCCTGAGAGGAGGACCAGGGGTGAGTCGCACCAGTTGACCTAAAACTGCGATCTCTATGTTGGTGATCAAAAAGATGAGACTTGAATTCCAACTGTTTGCGAAAGTGAGAATTTTGGAGATGTTCAAAGACTTTAGAGATTTCTGAAGTGAGAACAGTAGAGCAATAGCTAGAAGGTTTAGAAGAAGGTCTCCTTTGTTAGGGATGGGCTACCTCAAGGCATGCTTCGAAGCGGAGGGAAAAATCTGTGTTTCTAGACAGAGGTGAATTAGGCGTGCAAGAATTGGGGCTATCTCAGAGACATATTCCCTAAGAACCCGAGGAGCCATATTCTTAATCCACCTGATGATGAGAGATCACTTGGAAGACCGTGCGCGAGGAAAATATAGGAGATGGCATAGGTTCAGTAGGAGATGAGGCGGAGGATTAGATGTCGAATCATTCACAGTTGGAAAAGACAATACCTAAAGCAGTGGCTTTATCACTTGGAGAGCTATTGATACTCAGATCAGGTTGTAAGAGTGGAATGAAGCTTAGATTACAGAAGTTGTTGGCTATGTTTGTGGTTATGGACTAAAAACAATTTGTCAGCAGAAGTAGAAGTCTAATGAGCACACTTCTTTTCTCGAAAGTGTGCTTGACTTTGGGATAAGTAGCTTTGCAAAGATTTCTAGCAGAAATGAAAGCAGATTGGATTTCTTGGGAAAGGACGAAATTCATGGCCCGCTTCGCACCGCTCCTCACGTGACAGGCATCAGAGAAGGGGCGATAAAAGACATGACTAGAGGTAGGGGTAGGTAGAGGTAGGTAGAGGAGGGAGATTTAGAAATTGGGACGTAGGACTCCATCCCAGCCAAAATAACTATTGCGATGCGTTCAGGATAACACGATCCATCTCGAACAGAGAAGTGCTACTCATCCCGAGGGAAGTCGATAAAGAAGTTGCGCAGAGATGACCGCTGAAATACGGTGTCAACTTTAACGTTTCGATGGGGTATAAGGGAGAGGAGTTCTCAGTGAGAAGTAACAGAAATAAGATTGTGATCAAAAGACCCTAAGTGGGCAGAGTTGGCTCATAAATAGTGGGAGAGTTCAGAGGTAAAAAAAAAAAAAAGAAAAAGAAAAAGAGGTTAAGTACGTTGGATGAGTGGTCGTGACGGTCGGGAACTCGGTTAAGGTGTTGAATTATATGTTCCAAATCGCTAAGGATGGAAAAAGAAAAGGCTTCCGCTTCACCAGGATCATCCCCGTTAATGCCTAGCCAGCCTGTGTGGTATAGTGGTATATACTGAAATTCCCTGTCACAGAAGATCCCGGCGCGTCCTTGTGAAGGGCGCAGAGCTTTGTGGTAGGAAGTGAAAGAATTTGAGTCGTATGTAGCTGAAGGAATATGGGTGGGATGGGGTGAGGTGGATACATGAAACACAAGCCAGTTGATGGAGGGTAGAGTGATTTTGAGGAAGGTGGCATCAAAGTCAGGGGAGCAATAGGCGAGCAGTAGGTGCTTTTGCACTACAGGTGTCACGAATTCCTTCCTTGGAGCAGATATGATGATAGATATCTCAGGCGGAGATCTGATAACGCTGGGTGTCATGTAGGAGAAAAAGGTCAGAGGAAGAAGTGAAAAGCTGGCTTACATAATGTGGTTTTTTGGCGAGGCTGTATCACTAGGAGTACCATCTCATCAGAGTACTTCTCACTCCAAAGGAATCCACATTACCCTGCTACTGGAAGGCGCCTCTGGATAGATATCCTGGGAAACTGTGATATTTGTAACCTTCCCTGGACCCTGTCTTAGAAAGAGGCCCGGGGGTGATTATAGATGAATAAGTGAAATATTCTTTTTCATGATTCTCGAGTTGTTATAGTGTTTCACTAATTCTTCTAGATTCATTTTCTTTTTCCATTTCTTTTTCTTTTTTGCTACAACTCGGACTCTGATATTTTCTGTTCCCCAGTCATACCTGGAGATGCTCAAGTGCAGCACATACGGGGTTAAGAGTTCACACAATGGCCATTGTGTCACCAGCAAACCACATCATAGACGTCAACGGGGTAAACTATCAACTGATTATAGTTATCAAAACTGTCTTCAAGTACATGAACAAATATAAACGACATTTTACGGCATGTTCATTAAAAAAGGTCAACAAACTGAGATAAACTAGACTTAGCTTAAAAATGGTAACATTGTGTTTGGTCAACAAATGAAAATTTACAAATATTTCTTCCCGTACTTAACAATTTAGTTCCTTCCATCAAATTTACTGTAGAAAATGAAAATAATGGTATGTTGCCATTTTTAGATTGCATGATCCATAGGCATGGAAAAAACTTTAAGTTTAGCATATACAGAAAACCTACGAATGTATGTTCATATATCCATTATTACTTATCTCAACATGACAGAGTTAAATTATCATCATTTCACTCTATGTCCCTTAGGGCATTACGTATTTCCAGTCCAGGGTATATTGATGATAAGTTTGAGAAGATATATTCTGTTGGATTTAAGTTAAAGTACCCTAGATATTTCATTGATAAATTCCTTAAGTTAGCAAAGAAATCATTTTATAGAGTTGAGCCCAAACCTCCCATTGACACCAAGAATCTTTTAGTTCTCCCTTTTGATAATAATTTTACTTCACTTCCTATGTTGCTTAAATCCTTTAATGTAAATGTTGCCTTCAGTAACAATAATACTATAAAGAATATCTTAATCAGGAATTCGCCAGAAAATTCCCCTGGGTGCATCCATAAAGTTACATGTAGAAATTGTGATAAGTTTTATGCTGGGCAGACTGGTAAGGATCTTTCTGTTAGACTTAAGCAACATAATGTAGTATAAGAACGGGACAAGAATCAAATGCCTTGTTTAATTGCCTTGTTTAATGACGTTAAAAACTATGATCATTGTATTGACTGGAGTAATGCCATCTCAGTTATCTTCTATCATTAGATGAACAAAGAATTATAATGTTAATATTAGTGATGGTCTATACAAATTAGATAACTTTATTGTTGATAAAATTTGTAAAATGATGAGTTTATGATACGCTCGTTGTCTGTCTTGGGCAATCGCATGTTTACCATATGGCATCCTAGCTACGTCTCTTCGTTGTATATCAACTGACTGTTATATTTCTTGTGTCTCCCCTGATGATGTGATTATTACACGAAAGTGCACTTGGAAACTTATTGTGTTTCATTTTCCCCGTGGACTGATAGGAATGTACTTGATCACACGCAAAATTGTGATCCTTTCCAATATATATATATATATATATATATATATATATATATATATATATATATATATATATATATATACGAAAAAAGCGCACACACATTTACATATATTTACTATGAAACGGAAATATATAAATGCTGGGGAATCGGTGGAACTGTTTTAGGATCACGAGGTACGTAGGATCCATAATTATCATCAGAAGGATCCTAAGAAGCGGAATTTATTGGAAGCGGATATAAGGGGCGGAAAAACATCACTTGCTATCAAAAGACTAAGCAAATGTTGTGTTAAGAGCGAAGTTTAACGAGTTAAGGATGCTGGTGAGTGATATCAAAGCGAAGGTGAGTAACATGAAGGTGAAAGTGTATATTTGTGCGGAGAAAGTGAGGGAAGTAAGGAGTGAAGTTACACAACACAGCACTGCAAATATAAGCAAAGCTGAGGAGAAAATAGATGAGAGAGAGAGAGAGAGAGAGAGAGAGAGAGAGAGAGAGAGAGAGAGAGAGAGAGAGAGAGAGAGAGAGAGAGAGAGAGAGTTGAAAAGATAGAAAATAACCTGATGCTTATGAAGGTTACGTAACTTCCATACGTGACCTATACGTACGTAATACAGACGGCGCCAAGTAAAGTTATAGACGGGGATGCATAACATGGGAAAGGCCAAGTCTGTCAAAGTTATGCTTGATTGTGTCATTCATTAAGGATTATATTGAACTAAAAATGTAATCTAGAAAAGGAATTACAAGCTAAAGAAGGATTTCAGTGAGCCGAAGAAAGCTGGAGAGAAGATAGTGCGTAACTAAAGATAATAGAGAAGAATGACAAAGTTGGGAAAGGAGATGAACTTAGAGGTTTCCGGAGGGGAGTCATGTTTTGCCGGTTTACTGTTGGAGAACACGGGGGAACTCAGGTGAGGTAGGAAAGCCACAGTTCCACAGCAGTTAGATGACGAAAGGGGAGTGTTCAGTGATGTTGAATGTAATGTAGGATGGAGAGAAATGAAATGGAATGCAATTATGAACATCCAGGCTTGTCTAAAGATATTCTATATTACTATATATATTTCATCCTCAAAAGATATTACAGGTGCATGATGATGAGCTTAAAAGGGATAACACTGACTTAGTAAAAGTTACGGAAACAAATTTGAATAATGTGGTTGAGAGAGAGAGCCGCTGTCTCCTGGAGAGGCCACGCTCTGGAGGTAAAAGAAATACGTAGGTTGGAGGGGTATTGTTGCACAGGGTATGGTGTTGCTTTGTGGAAACTGTAAGAGTCAGTCAAAAAGGTTTTGAAGAACGTGTGATTTTAAGTCACAAGAGAAACAAAGATATTTTTCTTCTCTTCCTACTTGTATGCCGTTTCCCAGAGAGTAGTCACGAATTTATGGCACTTGGTGACAACTGAAGGCCGTGAAGATGACATTGGAACACTGTGCAATAATTTTGGGCTGAGTGGTGGACGTCAGATGCCGGTGGGTGAACGTAACCCGCAGAGTCGCTGAGGAACATGGAGACATATTTTGCTTGGGTTAAATGTTTGGGGATATTACTTCGAACTTAGTTAGTCCTTTGTATATTGATGTAGAGGAATGTTACCGATTATGTGACGAGGATTGTTATGTTGTTGCTGCTGGCCATCTTAGAGCAAAGTACATGATTAGATGTTTTGGGGATGTTTTATAGAACCAGAAATAGGACACATTAGGGTAATCTTATGAGGATAGGGAGAATGGGGACGAAGATGGTGCAAGAATTAAGAAAGTTGAGTTGCGGGAAAAGGTTAGAGGCCTCCTGTTTGCCCACTTCGGATGAAAGAAGAAGAAACAGAGACCTGGTTTTAGTCTTTCAAGTTTCTGGTCACAGAAAGCCTCCGAGTTAACTCAGATCTTCAATTGCATTCAGGGAAATTTCCATCAACAGCATGTCGCTGAACATACTCGGATTAGAAGGAATGATTAAAGGCTATCAGTAACGAGATTTTGTCTTCACTAACTCCTCCCATACGGATGGTGGGGGAATAAAGTCCTTATATTTCCACCCTCAATTATCTAGTGCATATCATCACCCATCCCACCCATATTCCTGACCGCTGTGACCAGTCTCTTAATATTTTGGATTGGTTTTTCATCTCTAATCCTTCGCTCTTTATATACGCAATTTCGCCCCCCTGTTGGTTCATCTGACCACACCCTCGTAAATGTATCTATTTAAATGGCACCTCCTCCTACAGCAGACCCTTCCAAACGAAAATATTGGCACTTCAACAAAGGTGACTGGAATAGCTTGCAAAAACTTTTCTGACTTTCCTTGGACAGATTACTGTCTCTCGTCACGTGATGATGCATTTGTATCCGCTAAATGCATAGCAGATGTTATTGTTGCGGGGTAGTAATTGATCTTCTTGATATTTATACCACAACAGACGGAGGGCAGCACGCCTATCCCTTCATCCTTCGTCTGGTTGGTAAATTGATGGTCATCACATTAGGCTGGGGTAATGCACCACAGATATGCCAGGCTTAGCCATCTGACGACTTATAACTCGTCTCGGAATCCCAGGGATTATCCATGTTAAGGTACTTGTCCCTCACCGACAAATTCAATAAGGCTAGCAGGGATGTTCATGTTCAAAGTCTTTGCCCTTACTAGCAGGTTCATTGAGCTTATAAAGGATGTTCATGTCCGGGAACATGGCCCCTCACTGACAGGTTAAGTGAGCCTACCAAGGGTGTTCATGTCTGGGAACATGGCCCTTACTGACACGTTCAGTGAGCCTGCCAAGGGTTGTCCGAGAACATGGCCCTTACTGACAGGTTCAATTAGCCTATCAAAGGTGTTCATGTCCGGGAACATGGCCCTTACTTACAGGTCCAGTGAGCCTACCAAGGGTGTTCATGTCCGGGGACGGCCTGCTTGAGACTGTCACTATGAAGAAATTTGCAGAAAAAAAGAGGCTCCTCAGTGCAGCGGTCAGCAAAGGGGCCTTCCTGTCAAATAGGCTTAGGTTCGATTTCTGGACAGGTAGTCGGCTACCAACCAGCCCACACTTGTTTACCGTCGCATGTAATGTTGGTTTACTGAATGTGTGCGTGGCATAAGCTGGGCCGCAGTGGCTTCCAGACTTTGAATAATGGAGTCCCCCCCCCCCCCCCCTACCCGGCAGTGTTCGTTACACTCTTCTTCATAACTTATAAAATCTCCAAAAGATAACAGCAAATTCATTATTTTCTTTCCCTGTTTCTAGTCTGCTTGTTTTTTGATGTGAGCAAAAAAAGAAAAAACTGAATCGTTAGAAAATTTATTTTCATGAAAAATCATAGATATTGTAAAACCAATTACCAATCAACGACTATTTAGCTGTAGTCTTATTAGATGAAACGATATCATGAGAAAATAATGTATTCATAGATATGGATGCATGTAAGGAGTGAATGAATTTGAGAACGAAAGAAAAAATGGGAAAACAAAATAATACTTAGAGTAACAATGTCTTGAACTCCTCGACAATATACATGTTCTCTTCCCCGAGACGTTAAAAAAAGTTCTGTTACCCCAGAGGGTTTACTTGTTAAACTCAAGAAAAGGCCCGTAAGACAATGGGAAGGTGCAGGGGGAATGTTGAAAGCAGCACAGTGGAAAACAGAAAGGTATATAACAATCCCTTATTCAAGTAAGGACCTCGGATCAGTCTGGAGACTAGTTCTCTTTCTCATATACATTAGTAATGCCGATGATGGGCTGTATGGCGAGATATACAAATTCGCTGATGATACAAAGGTAGGAAATAGATTTGCAAGTGAACTTGAACATATATAGCTTCAATCTGACGTAGACAAACTGATGAACTGATCTCATATGTGGCAAATGAATCTTAACATCGATAAGTCCAAAGTTTTACATATAGGTAGCTAAACACGAAAGGCATGCTACAGTGCAACATCGGATGACTGCATAAGATGAAATGAGGAAAGAGACTTTGCCATGAGAATCTCTGTTGACCTAACGTAAGTAAGCATTTAAGAGAAGCAGCGAAAAAAGCGAACAGAATCCTTGGATTTATAGGTAGGATCTTCGAAGTCGAGTTCAGGGAAATCATCCTTATTCTTCATAATTCACTGGTTCGTCCCCATCTTGAATACTACATTCAGTTTTTGGTCACCCGAACTGGAAAAAAAGTGGACAGAATGGAGAGCTACCTAGATGATTCCCGGACTAAGAAACAAATCTTATGAGAACTGATTAAACGATTTGAATCTGTTTAACTTAGAAAAGAGAAGGTAAAAAGGTGATTAAGACATGCAAAATGATCAAAGGCTCTGATGATATTTGCATATCAAGCTACTTAAGACTTGATTTGTTTGATTTCACTCATAGTAATAGATAGAAACTAGAGAGCAAACGCTTTACCCTCGAATGAGGCGACGTACTTTGTCTTCAGCAAAATTGTTAACATACGGAACGACTTGCCAGTTAGTGGTTGAAAGTAGTACTTTCGATACGTTTATTAGAGGTGATAAATATTTCACTTCAAGCCCACCATCACGTTATGTGCGCCTCCTTAGTCACACTGATACGTTGCAGGTTCTTCCTTTTGAATAACAAGTTTGCCTTCTCACTTTTACCTCACTATTCTGTGAATTTCTTTCATCTTCCACCCATCACAAAGACCCATCAAAGGACCCAGTGTTTTGTTGCTGTTTGAATTCCATTATATTACTTTGACATGAAGAGATACAAAAGACTGAAATAGATTTTAAATCATCAGGGGTGAAGGAAAGTGATATACCGAAAGCAAGAAGTTATTGGAGTATTATCGAGGACACCGTAGTATACGTAACACCAAACGCTGGATAATGTACTGTGGGGAGATGAGGCGAGGAGTAGCTAAAGAAATCGGTGAGCGTAAAGCTGCTATACCTCATCTTCGGACATAGAATGAGATGGCGAAGGTGAAGACCTATAGAGGTTTTCGGAAAAGACGAAACAAATGTCGGTGGGAAGAAAGTGATGAGAATATGTGAGCTTGGATAAGAGATTTATGTGAAGAAATACCAGAAGAGATTGAGTGTTGTGGCTAAAGGTGAGAATGAATGAAACATAGGGAGTCGTTGTGGAATGGGCGGTATTCAGGGAAGTAGTGCACGCATGTCGCATGCGAAAGGGAGGCAGATTAAGAAGAATAGCGAGTGGTGGGATGAAGAAGTAAAGTTACTAGTAAAAGGGAAAAAAGAGGCGTTTGGGTGGTTAAAGTTACTAGTAAAAGAGAAAAGAGAGGCGTTTGGGCGGCGCTTACAAGGAAGGATTTTAAATGACTGTAGGATGCATAAGAAAAAGCGGCAGGAGGTCAAGAGGAAGGTGCAAGGGTTGAAAGAGGCAAATGAGAGTTTGGGTGAGCGAGTATCAGTACTCTTTAGGGAGGATAAGATGATTCGGAAGGAG
Source organism: Panulirus ornatus (assembly GCF_036320965.1). NCBI lineage: Eukaryota > Metazoa > Arthropoda > Malacostraca > Decapoda > Palinuridae > Panulirus > Panulirus ornatus. Next base: position 55,074,033 of record NC_092227.1, on the reverse strand, counting down.
ATAAACAATGTGTGGAAAACAAGAGAAAATATAGGAACATCGGTGAAGGGGACAAAAGGGGAAATGATTATCACGGGTAGTGATGAAGTGAGGAGATAGTTTGAGTATTTTGAATGACTGTTGAATGCGTTTGATGGTAGAGTGGCAGATGTATGGAACGTGTTGAGGTGCCAGAGGATATGCAGAATGCATATAGTGCCATTGTATAATGGTGATTATTCAAACTACAGAGGTATAAGTTTATTAAGTGTACCTGGTAAGTTGTATGGGAGGATATTGATTGGAAGGGTGAAGGCATGTACAGAGTATGAGACTGGGGAAGAGCTGCGTGGTTCAGAAGCGGTAGAGAATGTGTGGATCAGGCGTCTGCTTTAAAAAAAAGTGTGTGAGAAATACTTACAGATACAGATGCATTTGTATGTGGCATTTATGGATCTGGAGAGAGCATATGAGAGGGCTGATAGATGCCTTGTGAAAGGTCTTCAAAATATACGGTGTGGGAGATGGCCAGGAAAACTAGTCAGTTGTTTACTGATGAAACAGCACTAGTGGCAGATTCGAGTAAGAAACTGAAGAAGTTGGTGGCTGAGTTTGAAAGTATGTGTAAAAGGAGGAAGCTAAGAGTGAATGTGAATATAAGTATCGTAATTAAGTTTAGCAGGGTTGACGACAAGTTCGTTAGGGTGTGAGTTTGAATAGAGAAAAATTGGAGGAAGTGAGGTGTTTTAGATTCCTGGGAGTGGATATGGCTGCGAATGAAGCTGTGGAAGCAGAAGTGAGTCATACCGTGGGTGAGGGGGCGAAAGGTCTGGGGGGGTTGAAGAATGTGTGCAAATAGAGAACGGTATCTGCGAGGACAGGAATGGGTTTGTTTGAAGGAACAGTAGTAGCGACATTATATATATGCGAGGAATGGGCTATGGATAAGGCTGCGGATGGATGTGTTGGAAATGATATGTTTGAGAATAATATGTGGTGTGATGTACTTTGAGCGAGTTAGTAATGAATAGGTAAGAGAGAAGTGTGGTAACAAAAACAGTGAGAGAGCTGAAGAGTGTGTGCTGAAATGGTTTGGACATATGGAGAGAATGAGTGATGAGCGGTTGACAAAGAGGATATATGTCACAAATGGATGGAACAAGGAAAGTTGGGAGATCAAATTGGAGATGGAAGGTTGGAAAAAAAATAAAAGAACGAGCGTTTGGAACCTGATGATTCATGAGAGGTGTGCACAGGTTAGTGAATTGGAATGATACGGTATGCAGAGGTCAACATGCTGGCAGTGGACTGAAAAAAGGGCATGTGAAGAGTAAGGTGTAAACTATAGAAAGGTCTATGGGGCCAGGTTGTGGATAGGGAGATGTGGTTTTGGTGCATTACACATGAAAGCTAGAGAATGGATGTGCCTTCCTTCCTCTATTCCTGGTGTTACTTTACTTACTTGGAAAACGGCAATCAAGTATAATATATATATATATATATATATATATATATATATATATATATATATATATATATATATATATATATATATATATATATATATATACACGTTAGGATATTACATATGAAGGAAAGATTATTTGTTATAATACATAAATCGTGATCACACACGCACGAGCATAAAAGAAGAGCCACCATGAAGAACATACACACACAAAAACTTACGTTCGCATACAGCTGTGTCTGGGTTCACCTTTAGGCCGGCGTCCTCCCACCCTCCAGACGCTCTACCCAGGAACTGTATTAACCAAACCCTGGGCAAAAATAGACGCCTTAGAGTCCACGAAAATTTCTGAAATAACAGTAAATATTTTTGCTCGTTCTCTCTCTCTCTCTCTCTCTCTCTCTCTCTCTCTCTCTCTCTCTCTCTCTCTCTCTCTCTCTCTCTCTCTCTCTCTCTCTCTCTCTCTCTCTCTCTCTCTCTCTCTCTCGTTCTTGCATCTTATCTTCACCTCTTCCTTCCCTCCTGCCTCTTTCCCCATTTCTTTCCCCTTCGTCCTATCTCCGAGGCTGAGGCTGGGCTTGAGTCTGCACTCTAAACCTTCCCTCTGCCTCAATAGCCCCAGCGTCATCATCACGGGTCCGAGGCCAACCTTAACACTGAGTGGTTTGGTGTGTTCCTGGGCCTCATAAAACGCTCCCAGGAACATCATAACTTTCCCAGATTACAGTCTCAATACCCAGCCAAACCTTCGAGAGACAACTGTGTCACATAAAGAACAAACAAGTGAGATAACGGCCGATTTAAACACCCCATTTCGAGTCGGGCCAAAATTTTTGTAGTCGGTAAATTTTGTGTCGTTTTCTATGCTTTGTGGATATTTTTTTCGCAGTGGGTATTATTGGCTTGCTGTATTTTTTACCGTTAGAATCACACCGATAGACACCTAGTGTATGAGAGTGCAAAAGCTCGCTGACTCTTACGGCGATACTGTTATTTTTTTCTTCTTTTTTAATACGGTGGTTAGAGGAGAGGAAGAGGTGGGACAGGGAAAGGGATAGTTTGAAATGGAAGTGAAGACTGAAGTTTGTACAGATGTAAAGTGTAAGTTTACTTTATCTGGAAGCGTGCTTTTCGTGCTATGTGTATATACTCCTGGCAGGTCGTAAGTGTGTATGTATTGGTGTTGTATCTTTGAATTGTTTGAAGGAGATTCACTTAGCAAAGCTAAACGTTGTTCATTATGTATATCGATGAAGTACTGGAGCCTCTCTGAGTGCTATGAGGCTTCGGGGACATCAATGGTGTTCCATGTTGTTTTCTGTGGTAAAAATCTTTGAATAGTCTATACTTTGTATCACCGATGTCTTCGAGTCTCTGCCATATTTTTGAGGGCTGCTTCTCTTAGGTTTGAAACGAATGTTTTAATCGTTTGATCTTCAATCGTTCGTGCTGTTCTACTTTAGTTTTAATGCAGGGGTATTTTTCATTTGCAACGCATCGCAGGGCTTTATTTTGTATCCTGTGTAACTTAAGCATGTGTTTTTGGAAGTGAGGAACACTGGTATAGGTAAGTTAGGACAGGTATTACCATGGCTCTGTGTAATTTTTGGTTCTCTTGAAGGTGAAGGCCGCTTTTCCTTGTGTGTATCTCTTGCCGATTTGACCTATCATCATACACCTTCAGGTGAGTGTGTGGCCCAGGATTCTGCATATTTTCTTATGCGGTATCGTGTCGCCTTCTATGATTATGTCGTTTGGCTTTATTCTTCTTGGCGCTGCTATGTAAATCTTTCGTTTGTTTTACTCTCCAGTCCTTTTCGAATTTGTTCAGTGTGGTTGCCTCTGACTGTACTAAACGAGTATATTCTGGGAGAGAGATGTTCGAGAATATATTGGAGTGGCTTCATCGGCAGAGATGTCGATTCTAATGGCACCAATTGGAGGGAAAATGTCAGCTGAGTAAGTTGTGAATCATGTTGGTGATAGGAAGCTGCCCTGGGGTACTCCGTTCAATAAAGGAAATTTGGATGATGTTTCAGAACTGATGATGATCTCTGCAGCGCGTTGGTCTAGAAAGTTACACAGCAGTCTTCCTGCGGTCTCAGGCATGCCTAATTGCAGTAATCTTATTGTAGGCCATTTGCCCACACTTGTCAAAGGCTTTCCTTATATACCCCTTTGTATAACTGTACAATATATTACTTGTCCTTTGGATACGGAGATTTTATCTTCTGCAATAGCAATTGCTGAAGTGGTACTTTTGTCCCTCCAGAAGCCGTATTGATTAGGGTCAAAGAGGTTATTGTTTTCAGGGTGTCCTCTTAACCTTAGGTTCATAATTCTTTCCAAAGGTTTCCCTGGGACTTCTAGGAGAGCTGTACGGCGGTAGTTTCTTGGGTTTTTGGCATTCCAGGTCTTGGTATCATTGTTACTCTGGCCTCTCTGAACGTTCGAGGAAAGTATTCTGTGATTAGTATAGAACTGTAGATTTAAAGAACGTACTTAAGTCCTTTTGGAGGCAGCATGTCAAATTGCCTCTTATCTATTTTACTTTTCGGGTCTGAGTTCTTGGTTATCTGTGTAGCTGCATGAAGATCCGGAGGCCTATTGCCATTGAGAGGCAGTTGTTAGGGAACAGTCGTGTTGAGTTTGTGGTATGGTGTGTGATGATTGTTTCTTCGTTCCGAGTCAGCCAGTCATTCATTCTTCTTCGTGATCTTGCTCGTAGTTTTTCTTTAAGCGTAATCTTGAACACTGTTCCCCATGTCTTCATGTGTTCTGCTGATATACCTTCATCAACACCAATTTTGTTATTGTTAGCGTGTAGATATATAATGTTACCTCTGAGATTTCCTCGTAAGCGTTTGACTCCTGACCAGAATGCTTTTGGGTAACTGTATTTCAGCTCTAGGGAGCTGATCGTATCTCCCCAGTACAAGTTATGTGTTTCTCTTGCTTTTCCCATTCAGGTCTGCTGGAGGTCGCCTCCTCCGTTGGTATAGAGCATATGTCCAGCACTGGAGTTCGTGTAGCCTAGGATCGCTAAAATGTGCTCATCCTCTTTAAAGCTCTACCTCAGATTGGGGTGTCTGAATTTGTGTGGATATAACCAAGATGAGAAGGGAGGAGAGATAGGTAGTACATTCGAAGAAAGAGACTTGGATGTTCTGGCTCTAAGAGAAACGAAACTCCAGGCCTTTAGTTTCTATTATTTCCGGAGTGGGCGGAAGGTATGATAATGACTTTTCTCTATTGGTAGGGATTGTAGGTGATTTTGCTTTCTCAATGGTTTCATATCGCCTATCTAGAGCTTTATCTATTTCATCAGTGTGTTTCCCTTCGAGGTCAGTACTTGAGGGACTTTTGTTGATCGTTTCACTGAATAGGTTCCAGATAGCTTTCTAGGAAGCCAACGGATGAGTACCAGGAATGAGGATCGGAAGCCCTTATATTCTCTCTCTCTCTCTCTCTCTCTCTCTCTCTCTCTCTCTCTCTCTCTCTCTCTCTCTCTCTCTCTCTCTCTCTCTCTCTCTCTCTCTCTCCAACTTCCCCCGCCCCTTACTCCCGCCCTTTCCCTCTGTGTTTCCTCGCTTGTACATCGGCACAAATCTTCTGTGCTACTGTCCTAAGCGGCCACAAAATGCTTGAAGCGCAGATTAACCTCTGACAGCTGCTGCTTTCTGTCTGAGCGCCGACTGCAACGTTACATACTAGATTTCCTGACAGAATTGCCCTTCACCTACTCGGTCAACGACTTACTATAACGTAGAATTACAACTGGCTTATTCACTTTTCTCCCAGTGCAATTCATCCTACGAGAGAAGGTTTACGATAGCATAAAGTGTAGGAATTAGTTCCCGAGGCGTGTAATAATGCATGGATTGTTATAATACCAAACTTTATTCTTTTTTTTTCCTGATGAACCGTATGTGATAAGACTCGAGGAAAAGCAAATGATAATACAGAAT